>NC_136461.1:99985225-100024995 GCF_902686455.1 Sciurus vulgaris | reverse complement strand
CTAACATTAGCTTTGTGGCATAATATATGGTCTATTTTAGAGAAGGATCCATGTGCTGCTGAGAAGAAAGTGTATTCACTCTTGGTTGGATGGTATATTCTATAAATGTCCGTTAAGTTTAAATTATTGATTGTGTTGTTGAGATCTATGGTTTCTTTGTTCAATTTTTGTCTGGAAGATCTGTCCAGTGGTGAGAGTGGCGTGTTAAAATCACCTAGTATTATTGTGTTGTGGTCTATTTGGTTTCTGAAATTGAGAAGGATTTGTTTGACATACATAGATGAGCCACTGTTTGGGGCATAGATGTTTATGATTGTTATATCTTGCTGATTTATGCTTCCCTTAAGCAGTATGAAATGACCTTCTTTATCCCTTCTGACTAACTTTGGCTTGAAGTCCACATTATCGGAAATGAGGATGGATACTCCAGCTTTTTTGCTGAGTCCATGTGCATGGTATGTTTTTCCCCATCCTTTCACCTTTAGTCTATGGGTATCTTTTTCTATGAGGTGAGTCTCTTGCAGGCAACATATTGTTGGATCTTTCTTTTTAATCCAGTCTGCCAGTCTATGTCTTTTGATTGATGAATTCAGGCCATTAACATTCAGGGTTATTATAGAGAAATGATTTGGTTTCCCGGTCATTTGGTTCATTTTTAAAATTTTGTTTATTTATTTGTTTGACACAACTTGTTTCCTCCTTTATTTGACAATTCCTTTAGGATAATTCCTCCCTTTGCTGATTTGCTTCTTTGTTTTTCATCTCTTCCTCATGGAATATTTTGTTGAGAATGTTCTGTAATGCTGGCTTTCTTTTTGTAAATTCTTTTAGCTTTTGTTTATCATGGAAGGATTTTATTTCATCGTCAAATTTGAAGGTAAGTTTTGCTGGGTATAAGATTCTTGGTTGGCATCCATTTTCTTTCAGGGCTTGAAAAATGTTGTTACAGGACCTTCTAGCTTTTAGGGTCTGGATTGAAAAATCTGCTGATATGCGTATTGGTTTCCCCCTGAATGTAATTTGGTTCTTTTCTCTCACAGCCTTTAAAATTCTGTCTTTATTTTGTATGTTAGGTATTTTCATTATAATGTGCCTTGGTGTGGGTCTGTTGTAATTTTGTGTATTTGGAGTCCTGTAAGCCTCTTGAACTGGATTTTCCATTTCATTCTTCAGATTTGGGAAATTTTCTGATATTATTTCATTGAATAGGTTGTTCATTCCTTTGGCTTGTTTCTCTAGACCTTCCTCAATCCCAATAATTCTTAAATTTGGTCTTTTCATGATATCCCATAGTTCTTGTAGATTCTGTTCATGGTTTCTTACCATCTTCTCTGTTTGTTCAACTTTATTTTCAAGGTTAAATATTTTGTCTTCAATGTCTGAGGTTCTGTCTTCCAGGTGTTCTATCCTATTGGATATGCTTTCTATGGAGTTCTTAATTTGGTTTATTGTTTCCTTCATGTCAAGGATTTCTGTTTGGTTTTTTTTCAATATCTCTAACTCTTTATTGAAATGATATTTTGCTTCCTGTATTTGCTCTTTTAACTGTCGATCGGTGCGATCATTCAATGCTTGCATTTGCTCTTTCATCTCATCTTTTGCTTCTCTGATCATTTTAATTATGTACATTCTGAACTCCTTTTCTGTCATTTCTTCTGCCATGCTGTCATTGGGTTTTATTGATGTAACATCTAGATTTGTTTGCAGCATTTTCTTTCCTTGTTTTCTCATATTGTTCAGATATTAGTGGACCGCTGAGATATTGCAGATTTCCTCTGTTGATTTACAATGTCCCTGAAGATTTCTATATATATCCCCTCTTAGCCTTCAGTAGGCTGAAGTCTTGGAGGAAGTTGATAATGCGGTGCTCCACAAGGAAGCTGCCTCTCTAGGAGTGGTGGCCTTCAGGTGGGGTATATTCCCTGCTAGTGGGCAGAGGTGCCTCCACTTGTTGACCAATGGTCATCCAAAGGGGACCTAGGCTGTGGGCTGAGGCAAGGCCTGTTTGGGCCTGTGTCTCTGGTTTTACCGTCCTTGTGGGGAAACCTCACCAGGCAGGGAAGACTCACCCAGTGGGGAGGTCTCGCTGGTCAGTTTCCTCCTAGAGGTTCCCCTCAATTTACAGCTACTGCCTGTGCTGGGCTGCCTTCCTCTGCAAAGTTTCCAGGGGCCCGGCCCTACCTCCTGGGCCTGGGAGCCTCACCCTTCGCAGATGAATCTCCTTAGGCTGCCCCTCCTCAGAGAATTTGCCCACAGGCCTGGAACCTTCGCTCCGCCCTAAGCCTATCTCTGTGCGGCTCTTCCACCCAGAAGCCTCCTAGATCCTGGGACCCTGCTCTGCACCTAATCGCCTGGCTGCGTGGCCCCTCCTCTGAGCAGCCACCTGTGGCCCCGAACAATCGCTCTGAGTCCCAGAGACCCGCCACAGGCCTCTTCCTCCAGACAGCCGCCCAGTATGCCGGTGCGGTCACTAGGAGTCCAAGAAACTCACTTCGTGCCTCCTCCTCCCACCAACCACCTGTAGCCCGGGGCAATCAATCACTCCGAGTCGACGTGACCCTCCCCGTTCCTCCTCCTTCTCCAGATAACCCCCCGGGTGTTCAGGAGCAGTCCCTCTGAGTGGCTCTGAATCCACGTGACCCGCTGCACGGGTCCTCTGGGCACCACCCGGAGCTCAAGTGCGGCCACTCAAGACCAAGCGTCCCACCACGCTTCTCCTCCAGGCAGCCCCCCTGTGTTCAGGAGCTGTCACTTTAAGACCAAACAACTCACCACTCGCCTTCTCCTCTGAGCAGCCGCCTGGAGCGCTAATGCAGTCACTGCGAGTCCAAAGGACCCGCTGCGCTCCTTCTCCTCCTTCTCCTACTCCTCCGGGCAGGCCCCGGGGTTCAGAAGTGGTCAGAGTCCAAACAGCTCACCACGCAGCCCCTTCTCTGGCAACCGCCTGTAGCTCTGGTGTAGTCACCCGAATCCAAGTGGCCGCTCCTCTTCCTCCTCGTCCTCAGGGCAGGCCCCGGTGTTCTGAAGCGTCGTTCTGATTCCAAACAGCTCTCCGCGCAGCTTCTCCTCTGGCAACCGCCTGTAGCTCTGGTGCAGTCTCTCCGAATCCAAGTGGCCACGCTCCTCTCCTCCTCCTCAGGGCAGGCCCCGTGTCCTGAGTCCACACAGTTCTCCTCGCCACTCTTCCCCTGAGCAGCCGCCGGAGCCCCAGTGGCTGCTCCGAGTCCCAGCACTGTGCCGAGCGGCCTCCTTTACGGCGCTCCCATCTGTCCGAGTTCACTGCTCCAGCGGGGGGAGGGGCGTCTCGCCGGCAGTTCTACTTCACAAAGTTTCCTGCGTTCCGGGACCCCCGTCCCATCCAGGATGCCCCCCCAGGGGGTGAGAGTCACCCGGCTGCTTTGAGTTGGTCCCAAGCGTCTCAGTATCTCCTCTTTTGAATCCTGAGTCCTGGAGCAACATGAAATGCAGCCACCCTCTAGGCCGCCATCTTGAAAACCGGGAAATTTTCTGATATTTCATTGAATAGGTTGTTCATTCCTTTGGTTTGTATCTCTTTGCCTTCCTCAATCCCAATAATTCTTAAATTTGGTCTTTTCATGATGTCCCATAGTTCTTGGAGATTCCGTTCATGATTTCTTACCATCTTCTCTGTGTGGGCAACTTTATTTTTAAGATTAAATATTTTGTCTTCATTGTCTGAGGTTCTGTCTTCCAAGTGGTCTAGTCTTTTGGTGATGCTTTCCATTGAGTTTTTTATTTGGTTTATTGTCTCCTTCATTTCAATGATTTCCATTTGGGTTTTTTTGAGAATCTCTATCTCTTTGTTGAAATGATCTTTTGCTTCCTGCAGGTGCTCTTTCAGCTTATTGGTATTATCATTCATTGCCTGCATTTGCTCTCTTATCTCACCCTTTGCTTCACGAATCATCTTAATCATGTATAATCTGAAGTTCTTTTCTGACATTTCTTCTAACATACTGTCATTGGATTCTATTAATATAGAATCTAGATTTGTTTGGATCATTTTCTTCCTTTTTTTTTTTTTCATGTTGTTCATGTATCTTCCCCTCTAGCAGTACAGATCTGGGGTATTGCAGATTTTCCCCTATAGGCTTATAGTGGCCCTATAGGTTTCCAAAACCCTTTTTTAAAAGGGGAGATCAATATTAGCATTGCCCAAATCAGACACTATGCAATTCTAGACCAAATAGCCCCTATGGGGACAATAACAAAATTGTCATAATAAACAAAATGAGTTCAAATATTATCTTTGGTAAAACAAAGAGGTTTGCAATAAGGTCTGCAGTTTCTAATGGAGGACAAAGTGGATGCAGAGGGATGTAAAATGTGGCTGTTAATGGGATAAGAAACAGAAGTTCTAGAAAATAGAAAGGGTGAGAGTGTAATCAAAGGAAATCGGATGTTAGCATGCAAAAACAGGAGAAAGAGACGCTGAGGGAACAGGTAAACAAAAGGAAAAGAGAGCAAGAAAAGTAAAGAAATAAAAACTTAAATTTTTTAAAAGGGAGAAAAAAGAAAATCTACTGTATCACAGTCATATATTAATGAAACCTCCCAGTGTTCAGTAGCGTGATGCATGAGAGGTACCTGACCATGGGCTTCAAGCCTCCAGCAGGTGTCGCAGGATGCGATTTGCCCCACCCAAAGATCTGAGCTACGGCTTCCAGGATTATTCAAGATGGATGCTCTGGCTTCAAAATGTGTTGGCAAATGGGGAGCTGCAGCTCAGGGGTGGACGTGGTCTGATGGAGGTCCTGGAGACAGGATGCGGTTGGTCCAGCAGGGGTCCTGGAGGTCCGGTGTGTTTGGTGTGGTTGTGGGATCCTGGAGGCCGGGTGTGATCAGTCGGTCTGGGGTCCTGGTGATAGGGCGCAGTCTGTTGGTCTGGGGGTCCTGGCGGCAGGGAGCAATCAGTCGATGTGAGGGCCCCAGAGGCAGGGAGTGATCAGTTGGGCTGATGTATCCTGGAGATGGGGCTCAGTCAGTCAGGCCAGGGGACCTATGGGGCCTGGCTGTTATCTCAAAGTGGTGGCAGCCACGTGTAATCAAACCTGCAGGTACTGTCACAGTGAACTTCCAGGCGACAGCAGGCAGCTGGTGCTCCACTGGTGGTCGGCGATCCGTTTGCTGACTATTGTCAGATGATCAGGAGGTGAACCTTGTGTGTTGGGTGATGGATAAGTGTAAGGCAGGCGATGGACAGGCGAGAGGCAGGCAAATGGCAGATGATGGATGCCTGACAGTGAGCAATCTCCCTATAACTTTTTGCATAGCCACACAAATAAACTTTTTGTAGACATCTCATATGTAAACCATAAAGGAGGAAAGTATATTTGGCTGAGAGGTTCAGAGGTTTCAGTCATGGAAGACCATCTTCATAGTTCTGGGCTGGAAGTGAGGCAACCTTCATGTGGAAGTTTGTGGAGGAGGAAAGCACCTTAGGACATGGCACCAGAAAGCAGCTTGAGTTGACTTGTGCAGAATGAAAGATAAGATTCTAGTTTCATTCTTCTATGTACAGATAACCAGTTTTCTCAGCATCATTTATTAAAAAGGCTGTCTTTTCTCCAATGTATGGTTTTGACGTGTATTTGGCAGATGGGAGTGAGTAGAAGGGCGGGGACGGGGTATGGGAGTAGGAAAGATGGTGGAATGACGTGGACATCATTACCCTACGTACATGTATGATTGCACAAATTATGTGACTCTACATCATGTACAACCAGAAAAATGAAAAGTTGTGCTTCATTTTTGTACAATGAATTGAAATGCAGTCTGCTGTCATGTATGACTCATGAGAACAAATTAAAAAATGTCAAAGTAAAATAAAGTACAAAGGCAGTCTGCTATAATATTTCTGCTGGTTTGAGACCATTTTCACTGGCTGCCATGCTAATGAACTCACTCATATCCACAGAAAATAATCTGTGACTATATCTGGACCTTTGCATTTCTACTAGAACACTAATCTGGGGATTTAATAGCAGTGATTTAGAAGCCAGTAATCTAGTGCAGGGAACACATGTACTCTCATTAAGAGTTTCTAGTGAATGGTGAAGCCATATTTGTCAAATATTCCATGTGACTACAAATAAAACTAATGGTGAGAAATAAGAAGATAGAGAAGAAAGTTATTACTCATTACAATACGCACACTTTCTTCTCCCCATATTGACAAAACCCAGACCTATTCAAAGTAATGTAAGCATTCGTCACAGAACACCAAACCAAACCTGAATTCACATATTACATAAGTGGAGGAATCCCTAATAGTATCACTTACATCCAACTACAAGTACAGAATTCATGAGTGAGTTTTATTTTTTGTCATGATTATGTCTGGATAGACTATGAACTATGGACAAAAAATGTAAAATTAACCTCCAATTAAAAGTTATGAAGAGGAATGATACTGGGGAAGAAGATTGAACAGAGAATATTGAGAATCCATTTCTTCACCTTGACATTTACCAGCAAAAGTTGTCTGAAGGCATTAGTTTTTTAATGTGGCAGTCCATTTGAATGCCTGTAGATTAAAGAAAGAAAGCTTAGATATAAACCGTGACTGACATTGGTTAATCTTTAGCACTATAGTAGCTACCATCAACAATCCCCTGGGTCTGTGGCAAAAAGCCGTGGGAACAGCAGCTTCCTTTTCTGTCATGAGTTGCTGGAGGAGAATGAGCAACAAGGACCTTGTCATCCAAGTATCAGAGTTCCCTATTCTGACCATCAATAGCTGCATTGGGTCACTGAGGTACAAACACAGAGGATGGTCATCATTGTTTCACCCCCACTAGCTGAAATTGCTTCCAAGAGATTTAAAGATGAATTATTTTTTACATTGAAAAACAATATGAGGAAATCTAGAAAAGCTTTGTGCATGGCCAAAGAAAGATTCAGGCTCAGAATGAACTATAGAACACCTTAATATTTCATGTCATACTAATCCCTAGAACAGACACCCTACAACACAAACAAACATCCAACCAGGGGAATAGGAAGAATCTGATTACCACCACCTAAGATTTAAATGTCTACTTTTCAACAATATCAGAAGGCATATAAAAAACAAAATTATATCCCATTCAAAGGAATAAAATAAATGAATAGAAAATATACCTGTAGAAGCCAAGAAGTCAGAATTTACTAGACAAAGAACTTACAGCAACTGTCTTATATATGCACAGAGAGCTAAAGGAATCCAAGAACAGTCAGTAAAATGATATGTGAACAAACTGAAAATGTCAGATAGAAATAATAAAGAACAACAAAAATTCAGAGCAAAAAAGTACAATGACAGAAATACTAAGTGCACTGCAGGTGTTCAAAAACAAATATGAGTAAGCAGAATAATGGATCAGCAAATGGAATATGGGACCATTGAAACTACTGAATTGGAGGAATAAAAATAAAACAGATAAATGTGTATAGAACCTATGGGACTTGTGGTACCATCGAGTGAACAAACATATATATTGCAGGAATTCCAGAAAGGGGACAAAGAAAAAAGGGTAGAAAGAATGATTGAGGAAATAATGACCAAAAACTTCCACAAATAGATGAAAGATATTAATTTATAAATCCAAGAGGCTCAATGACTTCTAAGTAGGATAAGACCAAATACACCTATATTGAGATACATTGTAATCAAACTGTCAAAAGATAAAGGGAAAGTCTTGAAGGAAATAAGATGGAAATAACTCATCACACACAACAAATTATGGGTAAGTTCTCAGTAAATTTCTTAGCTTTAAGCAAAAACTTTGAAGTTCAGAAAAACTTTGAAGTTCAGATGATATATTAAAAGTGCTGAAAGGAAAAACACTGAAATGCTATCTGTAAAAATTGTTCCTTAAATTAAGTAGAAATTAGGGAAGTCTCAATCAAAAAAGTTGAGGGAGTTTGTTTTTATTAGATCTGCCTGCAAGGAATGCTAAAGGAAGAACTTCAGGTTAAAATGGAAGGAAACTAGAGAGTAACTTGAAATACTACATAAAAATTAAAGATAAATTCATGGGAAATTATAAAATTTGATTATTATAATTTTGGTTTGTGATTTACTGTGTCATTAGTTTCTACCTCATTTTATTTACATATATTAAAGTATACAATGTATAAAGATGTAATTTGCAGCATTAATAACAAAACTGCTGACAGGGTTAATTGGAAGCAGAGTTTTTTATGCTATTGAAGTAATAAACTAAAGTTAGATTAATATAAATTTAAGGTGTTATATGAAATTTCCATAGCCACAAAAAATCTATAGAACATATGAAAATTAAATGAAAAGTGGATCAAACTGTTATACTACAAAAACTTTAAACACAAAAGAGGGCAGTAATGGAGAAAAAAGTCTGAGAAAGCTATGAGACATATAGAACACCAATAGAAAAATGGCAAAAGTAAGTCCCTCCTTATCAGCAATTACTTTGTGTAAATGGATTAAATTCTCAAGCAAAAGACAGAGATTGGCACAATGAATTCTTAAAAAGTTCAAATGGTTATTGTCTATAAGAGATTTTTTAAACAACCCTGGTAGGTCAAAAGTAAAAGAATGGAAAAGGATATCCCATGCAAATAGTAACTGAAGGAGATCTGTGGTAGCTATAATAATATCAGATAAAACAGAATTAAAACTTAAAAGTTTAAAAGAGACAAAGAAAATCTTATAAATTAATACAATTTTAATACTTCAAGAATGCATAGGGATTTTAAAGACTTATTTACCCGACAACAGAACTCCAAAACATATGAAGGTAAAAAATATTAGAATTGAAGGGGAAAGCAGGTATATAATAATTGAGACTTCACTAGCCCTCTTTCCATAATAAAGCAACCATTTCAGAAGATAAGTAAGGAAATAAATGACTTGCACAACACAGTAAACCAAATACACCTAATACACAAATACTGAACACTATTCAACAGCAGAATACATACCTTTCACAAATGCACATGGAAGATTCTTCAAAATAGAATATACACTAGCTACAAAGCAAGTCTCAATAGATTTTAAAAGACATATATTATAGAAGCATTTTTTTATGATTTCTCAATAAACTATTTTTTATTGTAAACAAATGGGGTACAACTTGTTTCTCTGTACATGAAGTAGAGGCATACAATTTGTGTAATCACACATTTACATAGGGTAATGGTGTTTAATTCATTCTGTTTTTTTTTTTCCTTCCCCCCTACCCCTCCCACCCCTCCTTTCCCTCTATACAGTCCCTCCTTCCTTCATTCTTGCCTTCCTCCCACCCCCCATTATGTATCATCATCCACTTATCAGCGAGATCATTTGTCCTTTGGTTTTTTGAGATTGGCTTATCTCACTTAGCATGATATTCTCCAATTTCATCCATTTGCCTGCAAATGCCATAATTCTATAATTCTTTATGACTGAGTAATATTCCATTGTATATATATATATATACCACAGTTTCTTTATCCATTCATCACTTGAAGGACATCTAAGTTGGTTCCACAATCTGGCTATTGTGAATTGAGCAGCTATGAACATTGATGTGACCTGCATCACATCAATGCTGATTACTATGCTGATTTTAAGTCCTTTGGGTATAGGCCGAGGAGTGGGATAGCTGGGTCAAATGGTGGTTCCATTCCAGGTTTTCTAAGGAATCTCTACACTGCTTTCCAGAGTGGCTGCACTAATCTGCAACCCCACCAGTAATGTATGAATGTACCTTTTTTCCCCACATCCTTGCCAACACCTATTGTTGCTTGAATTCTTTTTCTTCTTTCTGAGAAAGAAAATTTTATTTTGAATGGAAGATAAAATACATAAATGCTTATCAGGTTTTACTCAATAATAGTTGTCAAAACAGCCAGATTTATATTGAGATATTGCAAAAGTCCTACTTTTCTACAGTTCCCAGAAAAAAATATTTAAAAAACAAACAATAGAACTAAATTAACAACACCTACAGATATTCCATACCTAACAAAACATTTTATGTAGGTATTCAGTGATTGATGTGATATGTGACATCTTTGCTCTGAAAGCAGAATTTGAGGTAAGGACTTGAGTGCGGATAATTCATTCCCTGATCAGGGAGATGGTGCAAGAAAGGAAAAGAGCTAATTTAAGAATTTTCTATGGAGACTATGTCTTGAGAAAATGAAATGTTGATTTTCAAGGGGATTTCACCAGAAGCATGTGGAATGGCCCCAGAGTTCCCCGAGTAAAAGCAGGTGGTAGGAGCATGTGTCCAGTGGTTTTAGTCTCTGCTGGTTGAAGTTTTCTCTTGGAATGTTAAGCCTGTGCTTCCCATTTACAATTGTACACAGGCTAAACTGGCTACTACAACTCCAGAGAAGGTCGTCAGGCAGAAAGCATGAAGCTGGTGGTAGAGTGCCTGAGGGAGGATGCTGTTGGAGGGGGAACTTGAACATCTGCAGCATTCTGAAGATTCCAAACCTTTTGTTGTTTGAAACAGTGGAAATGCTCTCTTAATGTAAAGCCCAGTTCCAAAGTGTCCTCTTCCTTTCCATCACAGTTCCCTTATCTGACAACTAAGAGGTTTCAAAAGATATCTGTTTGCATGGTGTGTTGTATTCTGCAACTGCAAATTCATCAGTTGCATAGTAATCATAGAGCTGAACATGCTTGAATTCTTGATATTTGCCATTCTAATTGGGTGAGATGGAATTTTAGGGTAGTTTTGATTTGCACTTCTCTTATTACTAGAGATGTTGGGATAGATTCTACTAAAAAGCCTTCTCTCAGCAAAGGAAACTATCAGCAATGTGAAGAGAGAGCCTACAGAGTGGGAGAAAATCTTTGCCACTCATACTTCAGATAGAGCACTAATTTCCAGAATATATAAAGAACTCAAAAACTCTACACCAAGAATACAAATAACCCAATCAACAAATGGGCTAGGGAAATGAGCAGACACTTCACAGAAGATCTACAATCAATCAATAGATATATGAAAAAATGTTCCACATACAAGCATTTTCTCTAACCACAGTGGGATAAAGTCAGAAATCAATAACAAGGAACACTGGAATATCCACAGATATATGGAAATTAAGTAACACAACCTCAAACAACTAATGAGTAAAAGAAGAAATCATGAGGAAAAATAGATAATGTTTGGGAATAAATGGAAACAGAAACACAAAATGCCAAAACTTATGAGATTCAGCAGTAGCAGTGCTTAGAGTGACATTTACACCCACAGTGATGGGGTTCAAATTAGAATAAGATATATTCCATGCATGTGTAATTATGTCAAAATGGATTGTACTGTCACATACAACTAAAAAATAACCATTTAAAAATTCCATTCACACACACACAAAAAAAATTACATGCATACATTTCAAAAGGAGAAATATTTGAAATAAAAAAGCCTAATCTTGTACCTTAAGGAAGAAAGAGAAGGAAGAGAAGAAGAAGAAAGGGAAGAAGAAAAGAGGAAGGAGGCAGAGGAAAAGGAGAAGGGGAAAGAAAGCATCTAAATTTGAAGTCAACTGAAGAAAGGAAATACTAAAGATTGTAACAGAGATTCACAAAATACAGAATAGAAAACAACAAAGAACACAAAAGTCAATTCTTTGAAAAGATTCATTAAAATTCCAATCTTTAGTGAAGAAAAAAGAGAGATGATCCAAGTAATTAAAAAATGAAAGTAGGACATTACTACTGATCCTACAGAAACAAAACATTAAGAGACTACTAGGTTAAATAAGCTGGAAGAAATGGAAAAAATTTGATGAAATGCACAAATTAATCAAACTGATTCATGAAAAAATAAAATTTCAGTAGAGATAAAACAAGTAAAGAGATTGAAACAGTAATCAAAAACTTCTTCTGGGGACCTGGCCTCCCCTGCAGTTGTGTCTTCCACTTACAACTGTGGGGAGGAAGTGGGCAGCTGGGCAAGGGGACTTCCAGCTGTTCTGGCCCAAGCCTGTGGCTCAGCCCCTAAAAGAGCTACTGGGGAAATCCCCAGGTTTTGACCTGATCATCTTGCATTGAGAATGGTGGACAAGCAAAAGGAGGTCACAGGTCAGACCTTCTGGGGACCAGAGGTCCAATACTCACTCTAATGGCCTCAACCAGGTCCAGATCCCTGTGGGATCTTATGGGAGCATTCCTGCTTCACCCTTATGCCTGTTTGGGCTTGTGGGTCAGTCAGGGTACTCCTCTATAGCACCTGGAGCAGGCTGCCCACTGGTCTCCTCACAGAATTCAGAGCCTCACGTAAGAAACAACAATGAGCACATATTTATGGTGTGGACTCAGAACAACTTCCCAACAGGTCCCATTGAGACAGGTCTCATTGAGTCACCTACGGCATCCTAGGTAAGGACAGCCAGTGATGGCCTTAGGGGTCAAAAAAGAGCCTTCAGATGGCCAAGCCACTCCACAAAAATCAAGTGCTGTTTTTTACTGCCTTTACATTCTCTTAGATCACCTACATATTAATAATAAAATAAAATAACACTTATCTTAAATTAAAAAAAAAAAACTTTTCACAAAAGAAGTCCTAGGCCAGATTATTTCCCCAGATCAAGGCTACTAAACATTTAAAGAATTAAAATCAATCCTTCCCAAATTCTTTTCTCCAAAAAATTAAAAGAGAACACTTTATAATTTATTCTATGAGGCCAGAAATACCCTAATACTAAAGACAGAGAAAGATATCATAAGAAAAGAAAATTATGGACAAATATTCATCTTGAATATAAATACGAAAAGCCTCAAAAAATACTAGCAAGTGGGATCCAACAGCATATTAAAAGAATTATTCATCACAACTAAATGGAGTTTAGCCCAGAAATGCAAAGGTGATTCGACAAAAAAGAACCAATCAATGTAATACAGCACATTAGTAAAATGGAGGGGAAAACCCACATTATTATATCATTTTATACAGAAAATGCAGTTGACAAAATTTGTTTTTCTTTCAAATAAATACTTTCAGTAAACTAGAATAGAGGGAGAATTCCTCAACATGATAAGGGGTATTCATGAGAAACTCACATACTACAGGATGAGGAACCGAAGAATTTTCCCCAGATCAGGAAAAAAATACATGTGTCCCTGCATTCAACATTAGACAAAGAGTTCTAGCCAGAGCTATTAATGAGAAAAATAAATAAAATATATCAAAACTTGAAAGAAAGATGTAAAATTATTTCTATTTGCAAATTATGTGTTCTTATATCCAAAACGACCCACAATAAATCTACCACAACTAATAAATACAGCAAAATTTCAGGGTGCAAGAACAACACACAATATTCAGTTATAATGAATAATACAAAAAGTAAATTTAAAAAGCAATCCCATTTACAAGAGCAACAAGATCTTCTAAAAGAATCAAATATTTAACAATAAATCTCACCAAGAACTTGAATACTACAAAATAGCTGAAAGACATTAAAGAACAAATAGATAAAAGGAAAGATATGCCATATTTATGGATAGGGATACTTAACACGGCTAAGATATCTATATTACTCAAATCTACAGAAAAGCAAAATTCCTATCAAATTTAAAATAGCATTTTTCACAGACATTGAAAAGTCAATCTTCAAATTTATATGGAATTATAAGTATCCCTGAACAGCAAGAATAATCTTGAAAAGAACGGAGTTGTAGGACCCACACTTTCCAAGTTCAAAACTTGCTACAAATCTATAATAATTAAAATAGTGTGGTTTTTACATAAGAACAGATATATAGGACCAATCAAATATGGTAGAAAGTCTAGAAATAAACATTCAAATTAGAATCAATTGATTGTTGTCGGGATGCCATCACCCTTCCACATAAGGAAAGGACATTCTCTTCAGCAAATAGTGCAAGGTATCTTACATAGAACAATGAATTTCAACCATTACTTAAAGTGTTAAAAAATTAGCTCAAAATGGATCAAAAATCTGAACTGAAAAAGCTTAGACTATAAAACTCAGAACATCAGGACATATTTTGTGACATTTGACATGACACCAAAAGCACAGACAACAAAAGAAAACAAAAAACAGATATCATCAAAATTAAGAAATTTTGTGCATCAAAAGCTACTGTCAATTTTATGTTTTTGGCACCTTTTTCTAGTATGAGAAAATTGTATTTATTTGGATTTGTCTCTGTGTCCTCAATCTGTACCATTGATCTACCTGTCTATTTTGGTGCCAATACCATGCCGTTTTTGTTACTATTGCTTTGTAGTATAGTTGAAGTTCTGGTATTGTGATATCTCCCTGCTTCACTCTTCCTGCTAAGAATTGCTTTAGCTATTCTGGATCTCTTATTCTTCCAGATGAATTTCATGGTTGCTTGCTCTATTTGTATGAGGTACATCATTGGGATTTTAATTGGAATTGCATTGAATCTGTATAGCACTTTTGGTAGTGTGGCCATTTTGACAATATTAATTCTGCCTATCCAAGAACATGGGAGATCTTTCCATCTTCTAAGGTTTTCTTTAATTTCTTTCTTTAGTGTTCTATAGTTCTCATCATAAAGGTCTTTCACCTCTTTTGTTAGATTGTTTCTCAAGTATTTTATTTTATTTTTTGGAGGTTATTGTGAATGGGGTGGTTTTCATAAGTTCTCTTTCAGAGGATTCATCACTTATGAATAAAAACGCAAGGGGTTTCAAGATGGTGGACTAGAGGGTGGCTGCATTTCATGTTGCTCCAGGACTCAGGATTCAAAAGAGGAGATATTGAGAGACTTGGGACCAACTCAAAGCAGCTGGGTGAGTCTCTCCTGTTGGGGAGGCATCCCGGATGGGGCGGTAGCCCCAGAACGCAGGGAACTTTGTGAAGTAGAGCTGCCGGGAGAGACACCCCTCCCCCTGCTGGAGCAGTGAACTCGGACAACTGGGAGCATCGTAGAGGAGGCCGCTCAGCACAGTGCTTGGACTCGGAGCAACCAGTGGGGCTCTGGGTGGCTGCCTGAAGGAGGAGCTGTGAGGAGAGATGTGTGGACTCAGAGCAACCACTCCTGAACACCAGGGGGGGGCTGCCCAGAGGAGGAGGAGGAGGAGCGCGGCGGGTCACTTGGACTCAGAGGGACTGCACCAGAGATACAGGTGGTTGCCAGAGGAGGAGCTGCATGGCAAGCTGTTTAGACTCAGAGTGACCGCTCCTGAACATGGGGGGGGGCTGCCCGGAGGAGGAGGAGCACGCGGGTCGCTTGGATTTGGAGTGACTACATCAGAGCTCTGGGCGGCTGCTCGGAGGAGATGTGCGGCTGGTTGCTTGGACTCAGAGCGACTGCTCCTGAACACCTGGGGGGCTGCCCGGAGGAGGAGGAGGAACGGGGCGGGTCACTTGGACTCGGAGTGACTGCCCAGGGCTACGTGCGGTTGGTGGGAGGAGGAGGCACACAGTGAGTTGCTTGGACTCCTAAGTGGTCACACTGGAACTCCGGGTGGCTGTCTGGAGGAAGAGGCTTGCGGCAGGTCGCTGGGACTTGGAGCAACTGTACGGGACTCCAGGTGGCTGCTCAGAGGAGGGGCCACATAGCCAGGCAATTAGGTGCAGAGCAGGGTCCCAGGACCTAGGAGGCTTCTTGGTGGAAGACCCACACAGAGACATGCTGAGGGATGGAGCGAAGGTTCCAAGACTGCAGGCAGATTCTCTGAGGAGAGGCAGCCTAAGGAGACTCGTCTGTGAAGGTTGAGGCTCCCAGGCCCAGGAGGTAGGGCCGGGCCCCTGGGAACGTTGCAGAGGAAGGCAGCCCAGCCCAGGCAGCGGAAGTTGTAGATTGAGGGGAACCTATAGGAGGGGAACTGACCAGCGAGACCTCCCCATCAGGTGAGTCTTCCCTGCCGGGTGAGGTTTTCCCATAAGGATGGTAAAACCAGAGACACAGGCCCAAACAGGACTTGCCTCAGCCCACAGCCTAGTTCCCCTTTGGATGACCATTGGTCAAAAAGTGGAGGCACCTCTGCCCACTAGCAGGGAATATACCCCACCTGAAGGCCACCACCCCTAGAAAGGTAGCTTCCTTGTGGAGCACCACGCTATCAACTTTCTCCAAGACTTCAGGCTACTGAAGGCTAAGAGGGGATATACTAGAAATCTTCAGGGACATTATAAGTTA
Source organism: Sciurus vulgaris (assembly GCF_902686455.1). Classification (NCBI taxonomy): domain Eukaryota; kingdom Metazoa; phylum Chordata; class Mammalia; order Rodentia; family Sciuridae; genus Sciurus; species Sciurus vulgaris. The sequence goes on along the minus strand of NC_136461.1, from coordinate 100,008,875 downwards.
ATAGAGGAAATCTGCAATATCTTAGCGGTCCACTGATACCTGAACAACATGAGAAAACAAGGGAAGAAAATGCCCCAAACAAATCTAGATGTTACATCAATAAAATCCAATAACAGCATGGCAGAAGAAATGACAGAAAGGGAGTTCAGATTGTACATAATTAAAATGATCAGGGGAGCAAACGATGAGATGAAAGAGCAAATGCAAGCATTGAATGATCGCACCAATTGACAGTTAAAAGAGCAAATACAGGAAGCAAAAGTTCATTTCAATGAAGAGTTAGAGATATTGAAAAAATACCAAACAGAAATCCTTAAAATGAAGGAAACAATAAACCAAATTAAGAACTCCATAGAAAGTATAACCAATAGGATAAAATACCTGGAAAACAGGATCTCAGATATTGAAGACAAAATATTTAGCCTTGAAACAAAGTTGACCAAACAGAGAAGATGGTAAGAAATCATGACCAGAATCTCCAAGAACTATGGGATATCATGAAAAGGCCAAATTTAAGAATTATTGGGATTGAGGAAGGCTTAGAGACACAAACCAAAGGAATGAACAATCTTTTCAATGAAATAATATCAGAAAATATCCCAAATCTGAAAAATGAAATGGTAAATCAAGTTCAAGAGGCTTATAGGACCCCAAATATACAAAATTACAACAGACCCACACCAAGGCACATTATAATGAAAATACCTAATATACAAAATAAAGACAGAATTTTAAAGGTTGTGAGAGAAAAGAATCAAATTACATTCAGGGGAAAACCAATACAGATATCAGCAGATATTTGAATCCAGACCCTAAAAGCTAGATGGGCCTGGAACAACATTTTTCAAGCCCTGAAAGAAAATGGATGTCAACCAAGAATCTTATACCCAGCAAAACTTACCTTCAAATTTGACGATGAAAAAAATCCTTCCATGATAAACAAAAGTTAAAGGAATTTACAAAAGAAAGCCAGCATTACAGAATATTCTCAGCAAAATGTTCCATGAGGAGGAGTGAAAAACAAAGAAGCAAATCAGCAAAGAGGAATTATCCTAAAGGAATTGTCAAATAAAGGGGGAACCAAGTCATGTCAAAAAAATAAAAAAATAAAAAAATAATAAATAAATAAATAAATAAATAAATAAATAAAACTAAAAAAATGATGAAATGACTGGGAATACAAATCATATCTCAATAATAACCCTGAATGTTAATGTCCTGAACTCATCAATCAAAAGACATAGACTGACAGATTGGATTAAAAAGAAAGATCCAACAATTTGTTGTCTGCAAGAGACTCATCTCATAGAAAGAGATACCCAGAGACTAAAGGTGAAAGGATGGGGAAAAACATACCATGCACATGGATTCAGCAAAAAAAGCTGGAGTATCCATCCTCATTTCCGATAAAGTGGACTTCAAGCCAAAGTTAGTCAGAAGGGATAAAGAAGGACATTTCATACTGCTTAAGGGAAGCATAAATCAGCAAGACAGAACAATCATAAACATCTGTGCCCCAAACAGTGGCTCATCCATGTATGTCAAACAAATCCTTCTCAATTTCAGAAACCAAATAGACCATAACACAATAATACTAGGTGATTTTAACACACCTCTCTCACCATTGGACAGATCTTCCAAACAAAAATTGAACAAAGAAACGATAGATCTCAATAACACAATCAATAATTTAGACTTAACAGACATTTATAGAATATACCATCCAACCAAGAGCGAATACACTTTCTTCTCAGCAGCACAGGGATCCCTCTCTAAAATAGACCATATATTATGCCACAAAGCTAATGTTAGCAAATACAAGAAGATAGAGAAACTACCTTGTATTCTATCAGATCATAATGGATTGAAGTTAGAAATAAATGAAAGAGTAAAAAGCAGAAACTACTCCAACACCTGGAGATTAAACAATATGCTATTACATGATGAATGGATAACAGAAGATATTAGGAAGGAAATTAAAAAAATCTTAGGTAAACCAGAACAAAGAAACATCATATCAGAATCTCTGGGACACTATGAAAGCAGTACTTAGAGGGAAATTTATTTCATGGAGTGCATTTAATAAAAGAAGTAAAACTCAACAAATAAACGACCTAACACTACAGCTCAAAGCCCTAGAAAAAGAAGAAAAGACCGGCACCAAAAGTAGTAGAAGACAGGAAATAGTTAAACTCAGAGCTGAAATCAACAAAACTGAAACAAAAGAAACAATACAAAAAATTGACAAAATAAATAGTTGGTTCTTCGAAAAAATAAACAAAATTGATAAACCTTTAGCCACTCTAACAAAGAGAAGATGAGAGAAAACCCAAATCACTAAAATTCGGAATGAACAAGGAAATATCACAACAGACACAATTGAAATACAAAACATAATTAGAAGCTATTTTGAAGGTCTATACTCCAACAAAATAGAAAATTTTGAAGACATCAACAGGTTTCTAGAGACATATGAATTGCCTAAACTGAACGAGGAAGACATACACAATTTAAATAGACCAATTTCAAGTACTGAAATAGAAGAAGTCATCAAAAGCCTACCAACAAAGAAAAGTCTGGGACCAGATGGGTTCTCAGCCGAGTTCTACAAAACCTTCAAAGAAGAGCTCATTCCAATACTTCTCAAAGTATTCCATGAAATAGAAGAGGAGGGAACCCTTCCAAACTCATTCTATGAAGCCAATATTACCCTGATTACTAAACCAGACACAGACACTTTGAGGAAAGAAAATTTCAGACCAATATCCTTAATGAACATCGATGCAAATATTCTCAACAAAATTTTAACAAATCGCATACAAAAACATATTAAAAAGATAGTGCACCATGATCAAGTACGCTTCATCCCAGGGATGCAAGGTTGGTTCAACAGCAGGAAATCAATAAATGTCATTCACCGTATCAATAGACTTAAAGTCAAGAATCACATGATTATTTCAATAGATGCTGAAAAATAATTTGGTAAAATATGGCATCCCTTCATGCTCAAAACATTAGAAAAAATAGGGATAGTGGGAACATTCCTTAACATTGTAAAGGGCATCTATACTAAGCCCATGGCTAATATCATTCTAAATGGTGAAAAACTGAAAGCATTCCCCCTAAATACTGGAACATGGCAGAGATGCCCTCTTTCACCACTTCTATTCAATATCGTCCTTTATTTATTTTTAAAAATTTTTTTTATTGTAAACAATTGGGATACATGTTGTTTCTCTGTTTGTACATGGCATAAATGCATACCATTTGTGTAATCATAAATTTACATAGAGTAATGTTGTTTGATTCATTCTGTTATTTTTCCCTTCCCCCACCCCTCTTTTCCCTCTGTACAGTACTTCCTTCCTCCATACTTGCCCCCCTCCCTAACCCTAACTCTAACCCTAATACTAACCCTTCCCTCCCCCCCCATTATGTGTCATCCTCCACTTATTAGCGATATCATTCGTCCTTTGACTTTTTGAGATTGGCTTATCTCACTTAGCATGATATTCTCCAATTTCATCCATTTGCCTGCAAATGCAATAATTTTATCATTCTTTATGGCTGAGTAATATTCCATTGTATATATATACCACAGTTTCTTTATCCACTCATCAATTGAAGGGCATCTAGGTTGGTTCCACAGTCTGGCTATTGTGAATTGAGCAGCTATGAACATTGATGTGGCTGTATCTCTGTGGTATGCTGATTTTACGTCCTTTGGGTATAGGCCAAGGAGTGGGATAGCTGGGTCAACTGGGGGGTCCATTCCAAGTTTTCTAAGGAATCTCCACACTGCTTTCCAGAGTGGCTGCACTAATTTGCAACCCCACCAGCAATGTATGAGTGTACCTTTCTCCTCACATCCTCGCCAACACCTGTTGTTGCTCGTATGCTTGATAATTGTCATTCTAATTGGGGTGAGATGGAATCTTAGGGTGGTTTTGATTTGCATTTCTCTTATTACTAGAGATGTTGAACATTTTTTCATATGTTTGCTGATTGCTTGTAGATCTTCTTCTGTGAAGTGTCTACGGCCCCTCCTCTGAGCAGCCACCTGGGGCCCCGTGCAATTGCTCTGAGTCCCAGAGACCCGCCACACGCCTCTTCCTCCAGACAGCCGCCCAGTATTCCGGTGCGGTCACTAGGAGTCCAAGAAACTCACTGCGTGCCTCCTCCTCCACCAACCACCCATAGCCCTGGGCAATCACTCCGAGTCGAAGTGACCCTCCCCGTTCCTTCTCCTTCTCCAAATAACCCCCCGGGTGTTCAGGAGCGGTCGCTCTGAGTGGCTCTGAATCCACGTGACCCGCTGCACGCGTCCTCTGGGCAACCGCCCGGAGCTCTGGTGGGGCCACTCGAGACCAAGCGACCCACCATGTATCCCCTCCAGGCAGCCCCCTGTGTTCAGGAGCTGTCACTTTAAGTCCAAACAACTCACCACTCGCCTTCTCCTCTGAGCAGCCGCCTGGAGCACTAATGCAGTCACTGCGAGTCCAAACGACCCACCATGCTCCTCCTCCTCCTTCTCCTCCTCCTCAGGGCAGGCCCTGGTGTTCAGAAGCAGTCGCTCTGAGTCCAAACAGCTTCCTGCGCGGCTTCTCCTCTGGCAACCGCCTGTAGCTCTGGTGTAGTTACTCCGAATCCAAGCGGCCCTGCTCCTCCTCCTCCTCCTCAGGGCAGGCCCCAGTGTTCTGAGTCCACACAGCTCTCCTCGCCACTCCTCCCCTGGGCAGCCTCCAGAGCCCCAGTCAATATCGTCCTTTAAACTCTAGCCAGAGCAATTAGATGGACCAAAGAAATTAAAGGAATATGAATAGGAAAAGAAGAACTCAAACTATCCCTATTTGCTGATGATATGATTATATACTTAGAGGATCCCGGAAATTCCACCAGAAAACTTTTAGAACTCATAAGTGAGTTCAGTAAAGTAGCAGGATATAAGATCAATGCACATAAATCTAATGCATTTTTATACATAAGTGATGAATCTTTGGAAAGAATAGGAAATCTACCCCATTCATAATAGCCTCAATAAAAATAAAATACTTGGGAATCAATCTCACAAAAGAGGTGAAAGACCACTACAATGAGAACTACAGAACACTAAAAAAAGAAATTAAAGATAACCTTAGAAGATGGAAAGATCTCCCAAGTTCTTGAATAGGAAGAATTAATATTGTCGAATTGGCCATACTACCAAAAGTGCTATACAGATTCAATGCAATTCCAATTAAAATCCCAATGACTGTACTTACAGAAATAGAGCAAGCAATTATGAAATTCATCTGGAAGAATAAGAAACCCAGAATAGCTAAAGCAATCCTTAGCAGAAAGAGTGAAGCAGGGGGTATCACAATACCAGATCTTCAACTCTACTACAAAGCAATAGTAACAAAAACAGCATGGTATTGGTACCAAAATAGAAAGGTAGATCAATGGTACAGAATAGAAGACGTGGACACAAACCCAAATAAATACAATTTTCTCATACTAGACAAAGGTGCCAAAAATATGCAATGGAGAAAAGATAGCCTCTTCAACAAATCGTGCTGGGAGAATTGGAAGTCCATATGCAGCAGAATGAAACTAAACCCATATCTCTCACCATGCATGAAATTAAACTCAAAATGGATTACGGACCTTGGAATCAGACCAGAGACCCTGCACAGAAGAAAAAGTAGTTCCAGATCTTCAACATGTTGGCTTAGGACCAGATTTCCTCAACAGGACTCCCATAGCACAAGAAATAAAAACAAGAATCAATAACTGGGATAGATTCAAACTAAAAACCTTTATCTCAGCAAAGGAAACTATCAGCAATGCGAAGAAAGAACCTACAGAGTGGGAGAAAATCTTTGCCAATCATACTTCAGATAGAGCACTAATCTCCAGAATCTATAAAGAACTCAAAAAACTGTACACCACGAATGCAAATAATCCAATCGACAAATGGGCTAAGGAAATGAATAGACACTTCACAGAAGATGATCTAGAAGCAATCAACAAACATATGGAAAAATGTTCAATATCTCTAGTAATAAGAGAAATGCAAATCAAAACCACCCTAAGATTCCATCTCACCCCAATTAGAATGGAGATTATCAAGAACACAAGCAACTATAGGTGTTGGAGAGGATGTGGGGAAAAAGGTACACTCATACATTGCTGGTGGGGCTACAAATTAGTGCAGCCACTCTGGAAAGCAGTGTGGAGATTCCTTAGAAAACTTGGAATGGAACCACCATTTGACCCAGCTATACCACTCCGTGGCCTATACCCAAAGGACTTAAAATCAGCATACTACAGAGATACAGCCACATCAATGTTCATAGCTGCTCAATTCACCATAGCCAGATTGTGGAACCAATCTAGATGTCCTTCAATTGATGAGTGGATAAAGAAACTGTGGTATATATATATACAATGGAATATTACTCCACCATAAAGAATGATAAAATTATGGCATTTGCAGGCAAATGGATGAAATTGGAGAATATCATGCTAAGTGAGATAAGCCAATCTCAAAAAACCAAAGGACGAATGATCTCGCTGATAAGTGGATGATGACACATAATGGGGGGTGGGAGGGGTTAGTGTTAGGGTTAGAGTTAGGGTTAGGGAGGGGGGCAAGAATGGAAGAAGGAAGGACTATATATAGGGAAAAGAGGGGTGGGAGGGGTGGGGGGAAGAAAAAAAATAACAGAATGAATCAAACAACATTACTCTATGTAAATTTATGATTACACAAATGGTATGACTTTACGCCATGTACAAACAGAGAAACAACATGTATCCCATTTGTTTACAATAAAAAAAATGCATTAGGTTATGAGCATTGATTTTATATCCTGTTACTTTACTGAATTCATTTATGAGTTCTAGAAGAAAAGATAGCCTGTTCAACAAATTGTGCTGGGAAAACTGGAAATCCATATGCAGCAGAATAAACTAAACCCCTTTCTCTCTTCCTGCACAAAACTCAACTCAAATGAATCAAGGACCTTGGAATCAGACCAGAGACCCTCCATCGTATAGAAGAAAAAGTAGGTCCAAATCTTCAACATGTCAGCTTAGGATCAGACTTCCTTAACATGACTCCCAAAGCATGAGAAATAAAAGTGGGAATCAATAATTGGTGTAGATTCAAACTAAAAAGACATTTATTAGCAAAGGAAACTATCATCAATATGAAGAGAGAGCCTACAGAGTGGGAGAAAATCTTTGTCACTCCTACTTCAGATAGATCACTAAATTCCAGAATATATAAAGAACTCAAAAAATTCTACACCAAGAATACAGTCAACCCAATCAATAAATGGGCTAAGGAAATGAACAGACACTTCACAGAAGATGATCTAGAAGCAATCAACAGATATATGAGAAAGTATGCAACATCTCTAGTAATGAGAGAAATGCAAATCAAAACCACCCTCAGATTTCATCTCACCCCAATTAGTATGGTGATTATCAAGAATACAGGCAACAGTAGGTGTTGATGATGATGTGGGGGAAAAGGTACACTCATACATTGCTGGTGGTGTTGCAAATTAGTGCAGCCACTCTGGAAAGCAGTATGGAGATTCCTCAGAAAACTTGGAATGGAACCACCATTTGACCCAGCTATCCCACTCCTTGGCCTATACCCAAAGGACTTAAAATCAGCATAGTACAGTGATGCAGTCACATCAATGCTCATAGCTGCTCAATTCACCATAGCCAGATTGTGGAACCAACCTAGATTTCCTTCAATTGATGAATGGATAAAGAAACTGCGATATATATGCACAATGGAATATTATTCTGCCATAAAGAAGAATAAAATTATGGCATTTGCGGGCAAATGGATGAAATTGGAGAATATCATGCTAAGTGAGATAAGCCAATCCCAAAAAACCAAAGGACGAATGATCTCTCTGATAAGCGGATGATGATACATAATGAGGGGTGGAAGGGAGGCAAGAATGGAGGAAGAATGGATTGTATAGAGGAAAAAGAGGGGTGGGAGGGGTGGAGGGAAGGAAAATAACAGAATGAGACAAACATCATTAGCCTATGTACATGTATGATTACACAGACAGTATGACTCCACTTTATGTACAATCAGAGAAGCAAGTTGTACCCCACTTGTTTACAATGAATCAAAATAAATAAATTATAAAATAAGCTAATGTCAAGATCATGCACCAGAAATTTTAAAACTTCTTATTTTCCTGCTGCCTCCACATGCCCAGAAATAGGTTTAAGTACTTCTCCCAGTTGACTAGGTGCACTATTGTGATAAGGTTGGCACTTGCTGCAAGCTCCAACTATTTTATTTAATTTTATGTGGTGCTGAGGATTGAACCAATGCTTCACATGTGCTAGGTGAGTGTCTACCACTGAGGTACAATCCTAGCCCCAAACTTCTCCAACTATAACCTACTAAAATTTACATATCCCAAAATAATTCCTTTGCAGTTTTTTCTTGTGTACTCCATACTGAATCCAAATAAAGGCACTTGTGCAGAAGTACTCTCTCTCTCAATTCTCTACAAACTCAGTTGAATCCACTCTCATGGTGCTTCTCATTCTCTCTAAGACCTGTGAGTATAATAAACTTTGCTTTTTCAAGCCTCTCCTGTGCTCTCTCTTGTTGCTGCACCTGACTGATCAATACCCAGAAGAACAGAACAATTGGTGTCATGAACAGAATGGTCTAGTTGCAGATAAGGGGAATTTAGGAGATGCTTCTTAAGTATTTTTTACTTAGTAATAGGTTGTCCTAGTTGGTCTTCACTATTGGAAAACTTTGTATAGTGTTGGCATTCCTAAATACAATTTTACACCTCTTTGTGTTGCCTCTCAGTTACTACCAAGACTTCACCCTCAATCTCTTGTCCTGGAGATTTCATTTCCAACCAGACCTGATTCAGCAAGAGAAAAGTAGAAAGATTCTCGTAGGTCTTCATTTAAGGAAAAGATTAATACAATTGTCTAAACGTATTACTAAGGCTCCAAAAAAGTAAGGGTGAGAGGACAGAAGTGTAATATCCTCGTGCAAGAGAAAGCCCATTGAATATCAGGTGCATGCTTGCTCTTCAGGTATCCTTAATCCAATCCAGTTATTCTCTTTCATGGTTTGAATCTGGACTGTTCCCTGAAAATCTAATGTGTTGAACGCATGATTCCTGATGCAGCAATACTGAGTAGGATAGGCAATGATTAGGACTCGCACCTCATTAATGGATTAATCTATTTGCTGGATTAATTCATTGATAGTGAATAGACTACTAGGTGGTAACTATAGATGGGTGGTGTGGTTGGAGGTTATAGGTAACTGGGGACAGGGTCTGGATTATATCTGTCCCTGGATCCTGTTTTTCTCTGCTTCTGGCTGCCATGAACTGAGCAACTTTTTCTGCCATGTCCCTCTGTCTTAAGTTGGGCTCAGAGCAATGGAGTTGGTTTATTGTAGACTGAGAACTTTGAGACCATGAGCCAAAATAATCTTTTCTTCTTCTAAATTATTTTATCAGGTATTTTTTGCCACAGTGATATGTTGATACCAACAAGTGGAGTTGTTGCTATAAATATACCTCCACCATACAATTCAGACACCTATAGAACTGGTCTGCAGGAACATTTTGAAAGTATGGAGACAGAGGATAACAAAGACAATGTTTTAAGCAGGGTTTAATGAGAAAGTCTGGTGTGAGTTCAGAAGCAATGCAGGAATGGTAGGACTGCAGCCACTAAAGGCTGTACTCATGAGGTTTCAGATGGAAATGAGGACTCTGTTGGTAATTGAACTAGAGGTCACACATATTACATTCTGACAAATAACTCATCTACATTTTGTCCATGATCTGAGGCTTTCTGTAAGGTTGAATTTAAAGGTTACAAACTAATTAATCTGGTGTAGAAAATTTCAAGGCAGCGCAACATTAAGTTAGCGGCCTGGCTATTCCTTATAATTTTTAGTTATGTTTGCTCTGAGAACTGAGAGCACAAAACCCAGAATACAGATTTTTAAAACTTGTAATTTGGCCAGGGAAGAAGCACATGTAAAATTTGAGACCTGAAATGTGTGGTTGCTGAGGAGATTATAGTCACTAAAAAGATATTACTTTTCACAGAGACGACAGGAAAGATGCCTTCTAGGCATCTCTAAAATCATCAATAACACATGCATGACAGGCTCAAATATGTAAAAATGAAAACATTTTAAAAGAAGATATGGGGTACAAGGATTGAATAGGGGTGCCAAATAAGTTATTTCCCAGAATTCATTTCTGTGTGCCCAGCTGCCTAGGCACTCAGAGGATAGTGCAGCTGTGGCTTGAGGGAAAGACCAACTGCTGCTCAAAGTAGTGGCAGACCTTGCCATTGTCTATTTGGTGATGTTTCTGTAGAAATGCAGGAAGTGGCTGGGCACGGTGACACATGCCTGAAATCCCAGTGGCTCAGGAGCCTGAGGCAGGAGGATTGTGAGTTCAAAGCCAGACCCAGTGAAAGTTAGGCACTAAGCAAGTCAGTGAGACCCTGTCTGTAAATAAAATACAAAATAGGGATGTAGATGTGGCTCAGGGTCAAGTGCTCCTGAGTTCAATCCCTGGTCCACCCGCCCCCAAGAAAAAAGAAATGCAGGAAGCTAGAGTTAGGGTGTCATTGATGTTTCCACTAAGATTTCAAATGAAAACTTGGGAGGCCAGGCAAAATACTGCAGAGTCAGAATTCCTGTAGGCTGTTCCTGAGGAGGCAATGTGAGAAGCTGCGGGAATGAAGTTGTAGCTGCAATAGTAATTCAGGAATTAAGAGATGCAAGGAATGTAAACCATCTGCTGAATAAAGATGCAAACAAGGAACAGAGATGGACCAACAAAATAGGTGCAGGTGATCATGCTGTCAACACATGAACTTGACCATAATACTCTGCCCTTGGCCTCCCAAAAGTTCATGCCCATTTGACAATGCAAAATGCATTTAGTTTATCTCCAAGAGTCCCCATAGTCTTAATAGTTCTCGCCTAGCTCAAAAGTCCAAGTCCAAAGTCTTCTAATAGGTGACCTATGCATGGTGGACCTAAACATTAACCCAGGATGAAGTGGAAGTGGGCATAAGTATATGGAGTCTTGTTTTGGGCAGTTGACACAATAATCTTTGCTATTCTCCATTAAGTGGGAGTCCTCTTTTGGAATTGGTAATTAGTAAAACTCTTCCACATTGGGTGCCAACTATTAGCTGATTTATCAGCAGATATGAGCTAGATACTATTTCTAGAATTGTTTTTATAGACAATGAGATAGGGGAGCTTCCTCACATTCAAGTTTCTCCCTCAAGTTCATATTCTTCCCAATCCTAAACAACACTGGGTATCCTCTTCAAGTGAAATCTATAGTGCACCCCTTAAATGTTGAAAGGCTAATGATCTGGAAACTCCTGTATATATTTCTGCTATCATTCTTCCTCTCCCCAACTCCATAGTGATTTTTCTGGTCTTACTTCTGGAGATCAGTGGCCCAAAATCTTATGGTGTGATTCTCAAACTTCCCATAACATTATCCAATTACTCAAGAAATGTAAAACCTCTTTATAATGTGTCTGTTCTCTAATTAGTGTTGTACTGGAATGCCAAAGTCCTCCAGCCCCATTTCCAAGGTCTAGGAATTCTCCCAAAGTGAGACTCCAAAGAAAGAAGTACCCAACAACTTTCCAGTCACAGTCCAGAACTACTAGAATATGGAGGAGTCTATTCTTTCCCCATGATATCTTCTTGGTGCCCTTGCTAAAAATTAGTCATATGTGATTAGGTTTATTTCTGGACTCTATTCTGATCCATTGGTCAATGTGTCTATTTTTATGCCAGTAATATATTGTTTTAATTACCATTGCATTGTAATATAATTTGAAATAAGGAAAGGTAATGCCTCCAGTTTTTATTTTGTTTCTTAAGATTGTTTTGGTTAATTAGGGTCTTTTGTGATTCCATACAAATTTTAGGATTTTTCTCTATTTCTGTGAAAAATGTCATTGAATTTCAACAGGAATTATGTTGAATCTATAGATAACTTTGTGAGTATGGACATTTTAACACTTTTAATTCTTCTAACCTACAAAAATGACATACCTTTTCATTTATTTGTATCTTGCTCAATTTCTTTTATCAGTGTTTTATAGATTTCAATGTACGGGTCTTTCACATCCTCAGTTAAGTTTATTCCAGAACATTTTATTCTTTATGATGCTATTATAATTAATGTTATTTTCTCAATTTCTTTGTATGATATAAAGAAATGCACTAATATTTTTCTGTTTCCTTAAATCTTGCAACTTCATTGAATATGTTTATTAGTTCTAAAAATTTTTAGTGGAGTCTTAAATGTTTTGTACACATAATATTGAACAGAAATGATTTTGTTTCTTACTTTATGATTTAAATGTCTTATTTATTAAAAGTTTTGCACTTTAAATATATACAATTTATCAAAAAGAACAATCATAAAGAACTAGAAAGTAAAACTTCTGATTTCAGGAGCATAGAAATTTAAATCATTCTTAAAGATTTTGTTCAGAAAGGTCAGAAGGGAGCCAATTGGTTATTGAGAGTGTTTAATATAGGTTCAAAACTTTAGCTCATCGTTCCACATGTAAGTATGCTTCCCAACATTACTAAAGCTCTAAGATACTATTGTTTGGATCTAAAATGTTCTCCAAAGTCTCATGTGTTGAGGACTTAGTCTCCAATAAACAATACTCAGAGGGACTTTGGGGAGTGATTGAATCGTGAAGGATCTGACCTCATCAATGGATTAATTCATTGATTGGTTAATAATACATGGCATTATTGGGAAGCAAGGGGAACTATAACAGGTGAAGCCTGGCTGAAGTAAGTAGGTTACTGGGGCCTTCTCTGGAAGGGTATATCTTGTCCCAGGCCACTTCCTCCCGCCCCCTGTCTCTCTGCTTCCTAATTACCATGAGATAAATAGCTTTCCTCCACCATGCCCTTCAGCCATTGATGTTCTGCCTGGTTTCAGGCTCAAGTCAAAAGAAGCCGGTCAACCATGGACTAAAACAACTGAAACTGTGAGCCAAAATAAACCTTTCTGGCCACTGCCCCAGATAACCCGAGGTGTTTTCTCTGGGTGCTGCTGCTGCCCATGCTGCTGCCGTGGACACCCAGAGGTCTTTCCTCCAGGCATGGCTCTAAGGGTGCCACTGCCATCACCTAGAGGTTCTCTCGGAGCAGAGATGCCCCTGACACACTGCCATGGGTGCCTGGAGGTCTTTTCTCTGGGTGCAGTTGCCATCCCACTGCTGCCACTGCTGCTCCTTGGAGGTGACCTGTTGGTCTTCTCTGGGTGCTGCTGTAGTTGCAGCCACAGTTGTCCCTGCTGCCACTGCTGCCGCTGCCCCTGACACTACCACTTTGACCACTGCCCAGGGGTCTGCTGCCAGGGAGACTCCAGGTTTGACTGCACACAGTCACATCCATTTGAGATGCTGGCCAGGGCCTTGGGTGTGGGATGCCAGTGGGTTTGCTGCCACCACCATATTGGGGTATAGTCACCCCTGTCTGGGGACACTGGTCAAGAACTGGAGGTTTAGCATTGGGGTGACTGCAGGTTTGGCTGTGCCTGGGGTCTTCCTCCTGTGAGTGCTCGATGCCACCATCTAGTTACTGTGTCTCAGGATTGCTCATTCCTGGTGGTCCCTCTCCAAATTCCAGTGGCATTGAGATCTTAGGACTGTTATGTGTCTGAACACAGGACATATGAGGTCCAGATTGGTGGAATATGACTGGGTCTTCCAGGGCTGGTCTGGGCCAGGCAGTCTTGTGGGAAGTCAGAGACAGGACTGAGAAGATTTTGGACACTGGCAGAGACAGTTGTTCAATTTTCCATTGAGATTTATTTTATTTATTTTTTCTTCTTTAGTATCTCTCTCCACCATATTTGGAGCAGGGTGTTTTTTTGTGCATCAGTTTGTTTAGGACAGTGATATACGCATGATGTTTTGCAGTTCTTCTGTATATTCTTGTATTTTTTTTTCTCTTTATATGTATTCTTACTCTTCCTTGTCTGTCTTTCTGGATTCACTTTCTACCTTTTCTCCACCTAACAGCCAATCTCTGTTGGTTCTTCTTCCACTCTTCCAGTAGAATTTTGCTTCTGGCTTCTATCCTCTGCCTATGAATATTGTGTCCTGCACTATCTCTGTTCTTTCTTTATTCACTATTTACAATTGCAAATCCTTTAGGCAAATTTTCTGTTTATATTGTGGACAGTGATTTAACTCATCATTGCTGTTTATAGTGAGAGGACAGTGGATGCCTTAGTGGGAGCTGCATTTAAGGTTGTATATTGTTTACACTGGGTGCTGTTGATATTGGTCTTGCTTTTACAGGTGAGATACTGGAAATCTTCAGGGATAATATAGGTCTACAGGATAGAATATGTACTGCCTCAGATTCATACTAGATGAGAGAACATGAGCAACATGAAAAAATAAGGGAACAAAGTACCCCAAACAAACCAAGATGCCCCAATAAGAGAATCCGCTGTCAACCAAGTAGAAAAAATGTCTGAGAAGGAGTTTAGAATGTACATGGTTAAACCAATGTGTGAAGAATAGTGTAAAGAATAAAATCAAAAAGAAAATACAGGAAGTGAAAGATTACTTCAATAAAGAGTAAGAGATTGTGAAACAAAAGTAGAATGTTTCTAAATGAAGGAATCAATAAACCAAATTATAAATTCAATGAAAAGTATCACCAACAGACTAGACAATTTGGAAGACAGAACATGACGCAATGAAGACAAAATATTTAATGTTGAAAATAAAGTTGACCACACAATGAAGATGGTAAGAAACCATGAACAGGGATTGCCAAGAATTATGGAATAACTTAAAAAGACCAAATTTAGGAGTTATTGAAATAGATGAAGGAGCAGAGATACAAACCAAAGGAATGCACAATCTTTTCAATGACATAATATCAGAAAAGTTCACAAAGCTAAAGTTTGAAATGGAAAATCAAATACAGGAGGCTTACAGAACCCCAAATGTATAAAATTACAGCAGACGCATTCCCAGACACATTATAATGAAAATGACTAAAATACAGAATAAGGATTAAATCTTAAAGGCCATGAGAGAAAAAAAGGAAATTGCATATAGGGAAAAACAATTTGAAACTCAGCTGATTTCTCAACCCAGACCCTCAAAGCTAGGAGATCATGGAACAACATATTTCAGGCTCTGAAAGAAAATGGATGCCAACCAAGAATTTTACATCCAGAAAAATTGTTTCAGATTTGAAGATGAAATAAAAACGTTCCATTATAAAAAACAAAAATTTAAAAGAATTCACAAATAGAAAGCCTGCACTAGAGAACATTCTCAGCAAAATATTCCTTGATGAGGAAATAAAAAACAAAAATGAGAGTGCCCCTGTCTGTGTCTCCCACACCAATGAAGTGGCCCAGCCACAAGGCCCTGCCCAGCACTGCTGCGTGTATCTCCCATGCAGAGACCTGATCTCAACCCTCAGTCTCCATCCCCCATGCCCCAGCCCTTGCTCTACTGCCCATGCTCCATGCCCGTGCTGTGGTTGACCATCTATCTACAGATGGTGGTGGTGGGGGAGTGCCTCTGCTTGCTAGCAAGGATTATTCCTGACCTGAAGGCTACCATCCCTAGAGGGGCATCATCCTTCTTGGGACACCACATTATCAAGTTCTTCCCAGGCATCAAGTTACTAAAAATTAGGAGGTTTGAAAAGGACAGTATAGTTTTATTGTAGAAAATTTTTATTAGTAGTATTATTATGATTATTCCTATTATATCTACTATTATTCTTTTTTCTTTTATTAATATTTTTCTCATCCTCTCTATTTTCCT
The DNA here is from genome assembly GCF_902686455.1 of Sciurus vulgaris. Classification (NCBI taxonomy): domain Eukaryota; kingdom Metazoa; phylum Chordata; class Mammalia; order Rodentia; family Sciuridae; genus Sciurus; species Sciurus vulgaris. The sequence goes on along the minus strand of NC_136461.1, from coordinate 99,992,987 downwards.
CTTAACTGTCTCCTTGGGACTCTTTCTCCCTTTTCTCAGCTAACAATCAATTTCTTTTAATTCTGCTTTTACCACTCCTACAACATAGTATCTCTATAGACTCACTTCTTCTCTCATTAACATTATATCCTACACCCCTCCCTATCCTATTTGTCCACCATTAAAAACAGTGGTCCTTATTGCAAACCTATTTGTTAAGCTGTAGATAATAATTGAACTCATAATATCTGTTTATTAAGACAATAAGGTTAATATCTTAATAGGGGCTATTTGAGTTAAGGATGCATATAGCTTTTATGGTGTGCTGCTAGTATTTATCTGTCACTTCAAGGTGAGGTATTGAAAACCTGCAGGGACACTATAAATCTATAGGGGGAAAACTGCAATACCTTAGATCCCCACTGCCAGAGGGGAGTATACATGAACAACATGAGACAACAAGGGAAGAAAGTGTCCCAAACAAACATAGATGCTACATCAATAGAATCCAATGACAACATGGCAGAAGAAATGTCGGAAAGGGAGATCAGAATGTACATAATTAAAATGATCTGAGAAGCAAATGATGGGATAAGAGAGCAAACACAGGCAATGAATGATTGCACCAATCAAGAGATAAAAGAGATAAGACAGGAGCCAAAAGATCATTTCAATAAAGAGATAGAGATTCTGAAAAAGAAAAAAAAAAAGAAATCCTTGAAATGAAGGAAACAATAAACCAAATTAAAACTGAATAGAAAGCATAACCAACAGGCTAGATCACTTGGAAGACAGAACCTCAGGCAATTCAATCTTGAAAACAAAGTTGATGCAAACAGAGAAGATGGTAAGAAATCATGAATGGAAACCATAAGAATTATGGGATATCATGAAAAGACCAAACTTAAGAATTATTGGGATTGAGGAAGGAAGAGATACAAAACAAAGGAATGAATAATCTATTCAATGAAATAGTATCAGAAAATTTCTCAAATTTGAAGAATGAAATGGAAAATCAAATCCAAGAGATTTACAGGACACCAAATGTACAAAATTACAACAGATCTGCACCAAGACACATTATAATGAAAATACCTAACATACAAAATAAAGATAGAATTTTAAAGACTGCAAGAGAAAAGCATCGGATTACATATAGGAGGGAACAAATATGGATATCAACAGATTTCTCAACCCAGACCTTAAAAACTAGAAGGGCCTGGAACAACATATTTCAAGCTCTGAAAGAACATGGATGCCAACCAAGAACCTTCTACCAAGAAAAACTTACCTTCAGATTTGACAATGAAATAAAATCCTTTGATGATAAACAAAAGCTAAAAGAATTTACAAATAGAAAGCCTGGAGTACAGAACATTCTCAGCAAAATATTCCATGAGGAAGAAATGAAAGATAACAATGTAAGTCAGCATAAGGAGGAAATACCTGAAAGGAATAGCCAAATAAATGAGAAACCAAGTGAAGTTAAAAATCAAAAATATGCCAAAATGTCCAGGAATTCAAGTCATATCTTAATAATAACTCTTAATGTTAATGGTCTGAACTCATCAATCAAAAAACATGGATTGGTAGATTGGATTAACAAGAAAGACCCAACAATATGTTGACTTCAAGAGACTCATCTCATAGAAAAAGATACTCACAGACTAAAGGTGAAAGGATGGGAAAAAACATACCATGCACATGGACTCAGCAAAAAAGCATGGGTGTCCATCCTGATATCAGATAAAGTGAACTTCAAGCCAAAGTTGGTCAAAAGGGATAAAGAAGGACATTTCATACTTCTTAAGGGAACCATAAATCAGCAAGACAGAAAAATCATAAATATTTGTACACCAAACAATGGTGCATCCATGTATATCAAACAAATCCTTCTCAAATGCAGTAACCAAATGAACCACAATACGATAATACTAGGTGACTTTAATGCACATCTCTCACCTTTGGACAGATCTTCCAAACAAAAATTGAACACAGAAACCATAGAACTCAATAATATAATTAATAATTTAGACTTACAGACATATATAGAATATTCCATTCATCAATGAATAAACTTTCCTCTCAGCAGCAAATGGATCCTTCTCTAAATTAGACCATATGTTATGCCACAAAGCTTCTCTTAGCAAATACAAAAATATAGAGATATTACCTTGTATTCTATCAGATCATAATGAAATGAAATTAGAAATCAATGATTTAAAAAAAACAGAAACTACTCCAACACCTGGAGATTAAATAATAAGTTATTGAATGATGCATGGGTAACAGAAGACATCAGGAAGGAGATAAAAAAATTTTTAGAGGTAAGTGGGAACAAAGATACAACATATGAAAATCTCTGGGACTGTATGAAAGCAGTACAAAGAGGAAAATTTATTGTATGGTGCACATTCAATAAAAGAAGGAAAAGTCAACAAATAAATGACCTAAGATTACAGCTCAAAGTCCTAGAAAAAGAAGAACAGATAAATACCAAAAGTAGTAGAAGATAGGAAATAATTAAAATCAGAGCAAAATCAATGAAATTGAAACAAAAGAAACAATTCAAAAAATTGACAAAATAAAAAGTTGGTTCTTTGAAAAAATAAACAAAATTGATAAACCCTTAGCCACACTACCAAAGAGAAGGAGAGAGAAAACTCAAATTACTAAAATTTGTGATTAAAAAGAAAATATCACGACAGACACTATTGAAATACAAAATATAATTAAAAACTATTTTGAAAATCTATACTCCAACAAAATAGAAAATCTTGAAGACATCAATAGGTTTCTAGAGATGTATGATCCACCCAAACTGAACCAGGAGGACATACACAATTTAAATAGATCAATTTCAAGCAATGAAATAGAAGTCATCAAAAGCCTACCAACAAAGGAAAGTCCGGGACCAGATGGATTTTCAGTTGAGTTCTACAAGACCTTCAAAGAAGAACTCATTCCAATACTTCTCAAAGTATTCCATGAAACGAAGAGGAAAGAAACCTTCCAGACTCATTCTATGAAGTTAATATTACCTTGATACCAAAACCAGACAAAGACACATTGAGGAAAGAAAATTTCAGATCAATATCTCTAATGAACATAGATGCAAAAATTCTCAACAAAATTTTAGCAAATCGCATTCAAAAATATATTAAAAAGGTAGTGGACCATAATCAAGTGTGCTTCATCCCAGGGATGCAAGGTTGGTTCAACATCTGGAAATCAATAAATGTAATTTCCACATCAACAGACTTAAAGTTAAGAATCACATGATTATTTCAATAGATGCAGAAAAAGCATTTGATAAAATATAGCATCCCTTCATGCTCAAAGACTAGAAAAAATAGTGATAATAGGAACACACCTCAACATTGTAAAGGCTATCTGTGCTAAACCCATTGCTAAAATCATTCTACATGGAGAAGAACTGACAGCATTCCCCCTAAAAACAGGAACAAGGCAGGAATGCCCTCTTTCACCACTTCTATCATCCTTGAAACCCTAGCCAGAGCAATTAGACACACCAAAGAAATTTAAGAGATATGAATGGGAAAAGAAGAACTATTTCTATTCGCCAATGACATGATTCTATGTTTAGGGGATCTGAAAAATTCTACCAGAAAACTTCTAGAACTCATAAATAAATTCAGTAAAGTAGCAGGATATAAAATCAACACTCATAAATCTAATGCATTTTTATTCATAAATGATGAAACCTCTGGAAGAGATCTTAGGAAAACTACCCTATTCACAATTACCTCCAAAAATAAAATAAAATAGTTGGGAATCAATCTAACAAAAGAGGTGAAAGACTTCTACAATGAAAAGTACAGAACACTAAAGAAAGAAATTAAAGAAAACCTTAGAAGATGGAAAGATCTCCCGTGTTCTTGGATAGGCAGGATTAATGTTGTCAAAATGGCCATAGTACCAAAAGTGCTATACAGATTCAATGCAATTCCAATTAAAATCCCAATGATGTACCTCATACAAATAGAGCAAGCAATCATGAAATTCATTTGGAAGAATAAGAGACAGAAGAGCTAAAGCAATCCTTAGCAGGAAGAGAGAAGCAGAAGGTATCACAATACCAGACCTTAAACTAAACTACAGAGCAATAATAACAAAAATAGCATGGTATTGGCACCAAAATAGACAGGGAGATCAATGATATGGAATACAGGTCACAGAAACAAATCCACTAAATACAGTTTTCTTATACTAGACAAAGGTGTCAAAAACATAAAATGGAGAAAAGATAGCCTCTTCAACAAATGGTGCTGGCAAAACTGGAAATCCTTATGCAGTAAAATGAAACTAAACACTTATCTCTCACTCTGCCCAAAACTCAACTCAAGATGGATCAAGGACCTCAGAATCAGACCAGAGACCCTGCACCTGATAGAAGAAAAAGTAGGGCCAAATCTTCATCATGTCAGCTTAGTACCAGACTTCCTTAACTTGACACCCAAAGCACAAGAAATAAAAGCAGGAATCAATACTTGGGATACATTAAAACTAAAAATCTTCTTCTAAGCAAAGGAAATAATCAATAACATGGAGAGCCCACAGAGTACTAATCTCCAGGATATATAAATAATTCAAAAAACACCAATAAAACCCCAAGTAATCTAGTCAATAAATGGGCTAAGGAACTGAGCAGACATTTCACAGAAGAAGATATGCAATCAATCAAAAAATATATGAAAAATGTTCAAAATCTCCAGTAATTTGAGAAATACAAATCCAAAGCTACTCTAGGGTGTCATCTCACTCCAGTCAGAATGGTAATGATAAAGAATACAAGCAACAATAAGCATTGGTGAGGATGTGGATGAAAAGGTACACTCACACATTGCTGGTTGCACTGCAAATTAGTTCAACTACTCTGGAAAACAGTATGGAGATTCCTAGAAACTTGGAAGGGAACCACCACTTGATCCTGCTATCTCACTCCTTGGTCTATATCCAAAAGACTTAAAATCTGCATAGCACAGTGACATAGCAACATCAATGTTCATAGCAGCTCAATTCATAATAGCTAAGCTTTGGAACCAACCTAGATGCCCTTTGATAGATGGATGGATCAAGAAACTGTGGCATATATACACAGTGGAATATTATTCAGCCATAAAGAATAATAAAATTATGGCATTTGCAGGTAAATGGATGGAGTTGGAGAATATCATGCTAAGTGAGATAAGTCAATCCCAAATAATAGAAGGTCAAATGATTTCTCTGATAAGTGGATGATGATACATAATGGGGAGTGGGAGGTAAGCAAGAATGGAGGGTGAATGAATTGTATAGAGGAAAATGAGGGGTAGGGAGGGGGTGAGAGAAAGTAAAAACAACAGAATGAGACAAACATCATTACCCTATATACTTGTATAATTAAGCAAATTGTGTGACTCTACTTTGTACAACCAGAGAAACAATAGTTATACCCTATTTGCGTACAATGAATCAAAATAAAGAAAAAAAGAAAAACAACTATGAAAACTAGCAAAGGGAGTAACTACACTAAAGGAATAGTCAAAGGAGAAACTGATACAAATTAAAAGTCAGAAATAAACCAAAATGACTGGGAATACAAATTATATCCCAATAACAAACTTGAATGTTAATGGTCTAATCTCATCAATCAAAAGACATAGACTTGTGTCAGGTACAGTAGCACATGCCTGTAATCCCAGCAGCTTGGGAGGCTGAGACAGGATTGCGAGTTCAAAGCCAGTCTCAGCAATGGCGAGGCATTAAGCAACTCAGCAATACCCTGTCTCTAAATAAAACACAAAATAGGATTGGGAATGTGACTCATTGTTCAAGGCCCCTGAGTTCAATCCCCGGTATCAAGAACAAGACCCAACAATATGCCGTCCCCAAGAGGATTACATCATAGGCAACAATATCCACAGACTGAAGGAGAAAGAATGGGGAAAAACATATCAATCATGAATTACATAAACAAGCAGGGTTTTCATCTTCAATCAGATAAAGTGGACTTCAAGCCAAAGTTAATCAGAAGGAAGAAAGAAGGTCATTTCTATCTACTGAAGGGAATTATACATCAGCAAGTATGATTGTATATATTTATGCCCAAACAATGGAGCCTCTATGTACATCAAACAAACCATTGTCAATTTCAAGAATCAAATAGACCACAATAAAATAATGCTAGATGACTTTAACACACCTCTCTCACTATTGGACAGATTTTTGAAACAAAAACTAAATAAAGAAACTCTAGAACTAAATAATACAATCAATAGTTTAGATTTAACATACAAATACAGAATATTTCATCCATCAATGAGTGAAACAACTTTTCTCTTGGCAGCACATAGATTTTTCTCTAAAATAGACCATATCTTATGACACAAAGCAACTCTTAGTGAATACAAAAAAAAAAAAAAAAATGGAGATAGAACTCTGCATTCTATCAGATTATAATGGGTAAAATGGACTGAAATTAGAAATCAATGATAAAATAAAAAATAGAAGCTACAATAACAAATGGAGACTAAATAATACACTATTTAATAGCAAATTGATAGTAGAAGAAATCAAGGATGAAATGAAAACATACTTACAGGTAAATAAGAATACCAATACAAATACCAAAATCTCTGGGACACTATGAAGCCAGTAGTAAGTGGAAAGTTCATTGCATTCATCTCATTTATTAAAAGAATAAAAAGCTGGGGGTGATCCAGGATGGCTGACTAGAGGGTGACTGCATCTCCAGTCGCTCCAGAACCCAGGATTCAAGAAGGGGAGGCATTGAGAGACTCAGACTAAAATAGAGCCTCGGGGTGAGTCTCCCCCACCTGGTGAAGCGCTGCCCAGGCGGCAGGCCCGGATTCAGGTGGCTTATTAGAGTAGGGCAGAGCAGCTAGAGTCTTCCCCAGGCAGCTCTGTGCACTCCAGCAGTGGGCTCCTCCCACAGGGCCAGATTCTCCAGCATCTCGGAGCAGGCCCCCAGTGAGAGCCTTTCTGCACAGAACCAAGCTTCAAGTCCCTGAATCAGGGCGGTGAGTTCCTGCCCGCAGGTTGCTTCAGGGACCAGGACAGGGCAGACAGGGACTTCCCGAAGCAGGCTGCAGCCCGGCCCCCTCCAGCGGGAAGCACCTTTCCAGGCTAGCTTCTCGGAGCAGGCTCCCCAGTGAGAACCTTTCCACACAGAGCCAGCTCCAAGTCCTGGAACCAGTAGCGGGCTAGGGGCAGCTTTCCTTGGAAAAACTGCATTATCAAGTTACTCCAAGACTTCAGGCTACTGAAGGCAGGAAGGTGATACACTGGAAATCTACAAGGACACTATAAGCCAATAGAAGAATTTTGCAATATCACAAAGTTGCACTGACATCTGACCAATATGAGAAAACAAGGGAAGAAGATGTCCCAAACAAACCTAGATACTATATCAATAAAACCCAATGACAGCACAGCAGAAGAAATGTCAGAAAGGGAGTTCATAATGTACATAATTAAAACAATCAGGGAAGCAAACGAGGAGTTGAAAGAGCAAATGCAGGCATTGAAGGAGGAGATGAAAGATCAAAAGCAGGCATTAAATGATCACACCATTCAACAGTTAAAGGAGCAAATATGGGAAGTAAGAGATCATTTCAATAAAGAGTTAGAGATATTGAAAAAAAAAAAAAACCGAACAAAATCCTTGAAATGAAGGAAGCAATAAACCAAGTTAAAAACTCCATAGAAAGCACAACCAAAAGGATAGAACACCTGGAAGACAGAACCTCAGATATTGAAG